>NC_064448.1:0-17500 GCF_023343835.1 Lagopus muta
CCCTAACCCTAACCCTAACCCTAACCCTAACCCTAACCCTAACCCTAACCCTAACCCTAACCCTAACCCTAACCCTAACCCTAACCCTAACCCTAACCCTAACCCTAACCCTAACCCTAACCCTAACCCTAACCCTAACCCTAACCCTAACCCTAACCCTAACCCTAACCCTAACCCTAACCCTAACCCTAACCCTAACCCTAACCCTAACCCTAACCCTAACCCTAACCCTAACCCTAACCCTAACCCTAACCCTAACCCTAACCCTAACCCTAACCCTAACCCTAACCCTAACCCTAACCCTAACCCTAACCCTAACCCTAACCCTAACCCTAACCCTAACCCTAACCCTAACCCTAACCCTAACCCTAACCCTAACCCTAACCCTAACCCTAACCCTAACCCTAACCCTAACCCTAACCCTAACCCTAACCCTAACCCTAACCCTAACCCTAACCCTAACCCTAACCCTAACCCTAACCCTAACCCTAACCCTAACCCTAACCCTAACCCTAACCCTAACCCTAACCCTAACCCTAACCCTAACCCTAACCCTAACCCTAACCCTAACCCTAACCCTAACCCTAACCCTAACCCTAACCCTAACCCTAACCCTAACCCTAACCCTAACCCTAACCCTAACCCTAACCCTAACCCTAACCCTAACCCTAACCCTAACCCTAACCCTAACCCTAACCCTAACCCTAACCCTAACCCTAACCCTAACCCTAACCCTAACCCTAACCCTAACCCTAACCCTAACCCTAACCCTAACCCTAACCCTAACCCTAACCCTAACCCTAACCCTAACCCTAACCCTAACCCTAACCCTAACCCTAACCCTAACCCTAACCCTAACCCTAACCCTAACCCTAACCCTAACCCTAACCCTAACCCTAACCCTAACCCTAACCCTAACCCTAACCCTAACCCTAACCCTAACCCTAACCCTAACCCTAACCCTAACCCTAACCCTAACCCTAACCCTAACCCTAACCCTAACCCTAACCCTAACCCTAACCCTAACCCTAACCCTAACCCTAACCCTAACCCTAACCCTAACCCTAACCCTAACCCTAACCCTAACCCTAACCCTAACCCTAACCCTAACCCTAACCCTAACCCTAACCCTAACCCTAACCCTAACCCTAACCCTAACCCTAACCCTAACCCTAACCCTAACCCTAACCCTAACCCTAACCCTAACCCTAACCCTAACCCTAACCCTAACCCTAACCCTAACCCTAACCCTAACCCTAACCCTAACCCTAACCCTAACCCTAACCCTAACCCTAACCCTAACCCTAACCCTAACCCTAACCCTAACCCTAACCCTAACCCTAACCCTAACCCTAACCCTAACCCTAACCCTAACCCTAACCCTAACCCTAACCCTAACCCTAACCCTAACCCTAACCCTAACCCTAACCCTAACCCTAACCCTAACCCTAACCCTAACCCTAACCCTAACCCTAACCCTAACCCTAACCCTAACCCTAACCCTAACCCTAACCCTAACCCTAACCCTAACCCTAACCCTAACCCTAACCCTAACCCTAACCCTAACCCTAACCCTAACCCTAACCCTAACCCTAACCCTAACCCTAACCCTAACCCTAACCCTAACCCTAACCCTAACCCTAACCCTAACCCTAACCCTAACCCTAACCCTAACCCTAACCCTAACCCTAACCCTAACCCTAACCCTAACCCTAACCCTAACCCTAACCCTAACCCTAACCCTAACCCTAACCCTAACCCTAACCCTAACCCTAACCCTAACCCTAACCCTAACCCTAACCCTAACCCTAACCCTAACCCTAACCCTAACCCTAACCCTAACCCTAACCCTAACCCTAACCCTAACCCTAACCCTAACCCTAACCCTAACCCTAACCCTAACCCTAACCCTAACCCTAACCCTAACCCTAACCCTAACCCTAACCCTAACCCTAACCCTAACCCTAACCCTAACCCTAACCCTAACCCTAACCCTAACCCTAACCCTAACCCTAACCCTAACCCTAACCCTAACCCTAACCCTAACCCTAACCCTAACCCTAACCCTAACCCTAACCCTAACCCTAACCCTAACCCTAACCCTAACCCTAACCCTAACCCTAACCCTAACCCTAACCCTAACCCTAACCCTAACCCTAACCCTAACCCTAACCCTAACCCTAACCCTAACCCTAACCCTAACCCTAACCCTAACCCTAACCCTAACCCTAACCCTAACCCTAACCCTAACCCTAACCCTAACCCTAACCCTAACCCTAACCCTAACCCTAACCCTAACCCTAACCCTAACCCTAACCCTAACCCTAACCCTAACCCTAACCCTAACCCTAACCCTAACCCTAACCCTAACCCTAACCCTAACCCTAACCCTAACCCTAACCCTAACCCTAACCCTAACCCTAACCCTAACCCTAACCCTAACCCTAACCCTAACCCTAACCCTAACCCTAACCCTAACCCTAACCCTAACCCTAACCCTAACCCTAACCCTAACCCTAACCCTAACCCTAACCCTAACCCTAACCCTAACCCTAACCCTAACCCTAACCCTAACCCTAACCCTAACCCTAACCCTAACCCTAACCCTAACCCTAACCCTAACCCTAACCCTAACCCTAACCCTAACCCTAACCCTAACCCTAACCCTAACCCTAACCCTAACCCTAACCCTAACCCTAACCCTAACCCTAACCCTAACCCTAACCCTAACCCTAACCCTAACCCTAACCCTAACCCTAACCCTAACCCTAACCCTAACCCTAACCCTAACCCTAACCCTAACCCTAACCCTAACCCTAACCCTAACCCTAACCCTAACCCTAACCCTAACCCTAACCCTAACCCTAACCCTAACCCTAACCCTAACCCTAACCCTAACCCTAACCCTAACCCTAACCCTAACCCTAACCCTAACCCTAACCCTAACCCTAACCCTAACCCTAACCCTAACCCTAACCCTAACCCTAACCCTAACCCTAACCCTAACCCTAACCCTAACCCTAACCCTAACCCTAACCCTAACCCTAACCCTAACCCTAACCCTAACCCTAACCCTAACCCTAACCCTAACCCTAACCCTAACCCTAACCCTAACCCTAACCCTAACCCTAACCCTAACCCTAACCCTAACCCTAACCCTAACCCTAACCCTAACCCTAACCCTAACCCTAACCCTAACCCTAACCCTAACCCTAACCCTAACCCTAACCCTAACCCTAACCCTAACCCTAACCCTAACCCTAACCCTAACCCTAACCCTAACCCTAACCCTAACCCTAACCCTAACCCTAACCCTAACCCTAACCCTAACCCTAACCCTAACCCTAACCCTAACCCTAACCCTAACCCTAACCCTAACCCTAACCCTAACCCTAACCCTAACCCTAACCCTAACCCTAACCCTAACCCTAACCCTAACCCTAACCCTAACCCTAACCCTAACCCTAACCCTAACCCTAACCCTAACCCTAACCCTAACCCTAACCCTAACCCTAACCCTAACCCTAACCCTAACCCTAACCCTAACCCTAACCCTAACCCTAACCCTAACCCTAACCCTAACCCTAACCCTAACCCTAACCCTAACCCTAACCCTAACCCTAACCCTAACCCTAACCCTAACCCTAACCCTAACCCTAACCCTAACCCTAACCCTAACCCTAACCCTAACCCTAACCCTAACCCTAACCCTAACCCTAACCCTAACCCTAACCCTAACCCTAACCCTAACCCTAACCCTAACCCTAACCCTAACCCTAACCCTAACCCTAACCCTAACCCTAACCCTAACCCTAACCCTAACCCTAACCCTAACCCTAACCCTAACCCTAACCCTAACCCTAACCCTAACCCTAACCCTAACCCTAACCCTAACCCTAACCCTAACCCTAACCCTAACCCTAACCCTAACCCTAACCCTAACCCTAACCCTAACCCTAACCCTAACCCTAACCCTAACCCTAACCCTAACCCTAACCCTAACCCTAACCCTAACCCTAACCCTAACCCTAACCCTAACCCTAACCCTAACCCTAACCCTAACCCTAACCCTAACCCTAACCCTAACCCTAACCCTAACCCTAACCCTAACCCTAACCCTAACCCTAACCCTAACCCTAACCCTAACCCTAACCCTAACCCTAACCCTAACCCTAACCCTAACCCTAACCCTAACCCTAACCCTAACCCTAACCCTAACCCTAACCCTAACCCTAACCCTAACCCTAACCCTAACCCTAACCCTAACCCTAACCCTAACCCTAACCCTAACCCTAACCCTAACCCTAACCCTAACCCTAACCCTAACCCTAACCCTAACCCTAACCCTAACCCTAACCCTAACCCTAACCCTAACCCTAACCCTAACCCTAACCCTAACCCTAACCCTAACCCTAACCCTAACCCTAACCCTAACCCTAACCCTAACCCTAACCCTAACCCTAACCCTAACCCTAACCCTAACCCTAACCCTAACCCTAACCCTAACCCTAACCCTAACCCTAACCCTAACCCTAACCCTAACCCTAACCCTAACCCTAACCCTAACCCTAACCCTAACCCTAACCCTAACCCTAACCCTAACCCTAACCCTAACCCTAACCCTAACCCTAACCCTAACCCTAACCCTAACCCTAACCCTAACCCTAACCCTAACCCTAACCCTAACCCTAACCCTAACCCTAACCCTAACCCTAACCCTAACCCTAACCCTAACCCTAACCCTAACCCTAACCCTAACCCTAACCCTAACCCTAACCCTAACCCTAACCCTAACCCTAACCCTAACCCTAACCCTAACCCTAACCCTAACCCTAACCCTAACCCTAACCCTAACCCTAACCCTAACCCTAACCCTAACCCTAACCCTAACCCTAACCCTAACCCTAACCCTAACCCTAACCCTAACCCTAACCCTAACCCTAACCCTAACCCTAACCCTAACCCTAACCCTAACCCTAACCCTAACCCTAACCCTAACCCTAACCCTAACCCTAACCCTAACCCTAACCCTAACCCTAACCCTAACCCTAACCCTAACCCTAACCCTAACCCTAACCCTAACCCTAACCCTAACCCTAACCCTAACCCTAACCCTAACCCTAACCCTAACCCTAACCCTAACCCTAACCCTAACCCTAACCCTAACCCTAACCCTAACCCTAACCCTAACCCTAACCCTAACCCTAACCCTAACCCTAACCCTAACCCTAACCCTAACCCTAACCCTAACCCTAACCCTAACCCTAACCCTAACCCTAACCCTAACCCTAACCCTAACCCTAACCCTAACCCTAACCCTAACCCTAACCCTAACCCTAACCCTAACCCTAACCCTAACCCTAACCCTAACCCTAACCCTAACCCTAACCCTAACCCTAACCCTAACCCTAACCCTAACCCTAACCCTAACCCTAACCCTAACCCTAACCCTAACCCTAACCCTAACCCTAACCCTAACCCTAACCCTAACCCTAACCCTAACCCTAACCCTAACCCTAACCCTAACCCTAACCCTAACCCTAACCCTAACCCTAACCCTAACCCTAACCCTAACCCTAACCCTAACCCTAACCCTAACCCTAACCCTAACCCTAACCCTAACCCTAACCCTAACCCTAACCCTAACCCTAACCCTAACCCTAACCCTAACCCTAACCCTAACCCTAACCCTAACCCTAACCCTAACCCTAACCCTAACCCTAACCCTAACCCTAACCCTAACCCTAACCCTAACCCTAACCCTAACCCTAACCCTAACCCTAACCCTAACCCTAACCCTAACCCTAACCCTAACCCTAACCCTAACCCTAACCCTAACCCTAACCCTAACCCTAACCCTAACCCTAACCCTAACCCTAACCCTAACCCTAACCCTAACCCTAACCCTAACCCTAACCCTAACCCTAACCCTAACCCTAACCCTAACCCTAACCCTAACCCTAACCCTAACCCTAACCCTAACCCTAACCCTAACCCTAACCCTAACCCTAACCCTAACCCTAACCCTAACCCTAACCCTAACCCTAACCCTAACCCTAACCCTAACCCTAACCCTAACCCTAACCCTAACCCTAACCCTAACCCTAACCCTAACCCTAACCCTAACCCTAACCCTAACCCTAACCCTAACCCTAACCCTAACCCTAACCCTAACCCTAACCCTAACCCTAACCCTAACCCTAACCCTAACCCTAACCCTAACCCTAACCCTAACCCTAACCCTAACCCTAACCCTAACCCTAACCCTAACCCTAACCCTAACCCTAACCCTAACCCTAACCCTAACCCTAACCCTAACCCTAACCCTAACCCTAACCCTAACCCTAACCCTAACCCTAACCCTAACCCTAACCCTAACCCTAACCCTAACCCTAACCCTAACCCTAACCCTAACCCTAACCCTAACCCTAACCCTAACCCTAACCCTAACCCTAACCCTAACCCTAACCCTAACCCTAACCCTAACCCTAACCCTAACCCTAACCCTAACCCTAACCCTAACCCTAACCCTAACCCTAACCCTAACCCTAACCCTAACCCTAACCCTAACCCTAACCCTAACCCTAACCCTAACCCTAACCCTAACCCTAACCCTAACCCTAACCCTAACCCTAACCCTAACCCTAACCCTAACCCTAACCCTAACCCTAACCCTAACCCTAACCCTAACCCTAACCCTAACCCTAACCCTAACCCTAACCCTAACCCTAACCCTAACCCTAACCCTAACCCTAACCCTAACCCTAACCCTAACCCTAACCCTAACCCTAACCCTAACCCTAACCCTAACCCTAACCCTAACCCTAACCCTAACCCTAACCCTAACCCTAACCCTAACCCTAACCCTAACCCTAACCCTAACCCTAACCCTAACCCTAACCCTAACCCTAACCCTAACCCTAACCCTAACCCTAACCCTAACCCTAACCCTAACCCTAACCCTAACCCTAACCCTAACCCTAACCCTAACCCTAACCCTAACCCTAACCCTAACCCTAACCCTAACCCTAACCCTAACCCTAACCCTAACCCTAACCCTAACCCTAACCCTAACCCTAACCCTAACCCTAACCCTACTAACCCTAACCCTAACCCTAACCCTAACCCTAACCCTAACCCTAACCCTAACCCTAACCCTAACCCTAACCCTAACCCTAACCCTAACCCTAACCCTAACCCTAACCCTAACCCTAACCCTAACCCTAACCCTAACCCTAACCCTAACCCTAACCCTAACCCTAACCCTAACCCTAACCCTAACCCTAACCCTAACCCTAACCCTAACCCTAACCCTAACCCTAACCCTAACCCTAACCCTAACCCTAACCCTAACCCTAACCCTAACCCTAACCCTAACCCTAACCCTAACCCTAACCCTAACCCTAACCCTAACCCTAACCCTAACCCTAACCCTAACCCTAACCCTAACCCTAACCCTAACCCTAACCCTAACCCTAACCCTAACCCTAACCCTAACCCTAACCCTAACCCTAACCCTAACCCTAACCCTAACCCTAACCCTAACCCTAACCCTAACCCTAACCCTAACCCTAACCCTAACCCTAACCCTAACCCTAACCCTAACCCTAACCCTAACCCTAACCCTAACCCTAACCCTAACCCTAACCCTAACCCTAACCCTAACCCTAACCCTAACCCTAACCCTAACCCTAACCCTAACCCTAACCCTAACCCTAACCCTAACCCTAACCCTAACCCTAACCCTAACCCTAACCCTAACCCTAACCCTAACCCTAACCCTAACCCTAACCCTAACCCTAACCCTAACCCTAACCCTAACCCTAACCCTAACCCTAACCCTAACCCTAACCCTAACCCTAACCCTAACCCTAACCCTAACCCTAACCCTAACCCTAACCCTAACCCTAACCCTAACCCTAACCCTAACCCTAACCCTAACCCTAACCCTAACCCTAACCCTAACCCTAACCCTAACCCTAACCCTAACCCTAACCCTAACCCTAACCCTAACCCTAACCCTAACCCTAACCCTAACCCTAACCCTAACCCTAACCCTAACCCTAACCCTAACCCTAACCCTAACCCTAACCCTAACCCTAACCCTAACCCTAACCCTAACCCTAACCCTAACCCTAACCCTAACCCTAACCCTAACCCTAACCCTAACCCTAACCCTAACCCTAACCCTAACCCTAACCCTAACCCTAACCCTAACCCTAACCCTAACCCTAACCCTAACCCTAACCCTAACCCTAACCCTAACCCTAACCCTAACCCTAACCCTAACCCTAACCCTAACCCTAACCCTAACCCTAACCCTAACCCTAACCCTAACCCTAACCCTAACCCTAACCCTAACCCTAACCCTAACCCTAACCCTAACCCTAACCCTAACCCTAACCCTAACCCTAACCCTAACCCTAACCCTAACCCTAACCCTAACCCTAACCCTAACCCTAACCCTAACCCTAACCCTAACCCTAACCCTAACCCTAACCCTAACCCTAACCCTAACCCTAACCCTAACCCTAACCCTAACCCTAACCCTAACCCTAACCCTAACCCTAACCCTAACCCTAACCCTAACCCTAACCCTAACCCTAACCCTAACCCTAACCCTAACCCTAACCCTAACCCTAACCCTAACCCTAACCCTAACCCTAACCCTAACCCTAACCCTAACCCTAACCCTAACCCTAACCCTAACCCTAACCCTAACCCTAACCCTAACCCTAACCCTAACCCTAACCCTAACCCTAACCCTAACCCTAACCCTAACCCTAACCCTAACCCTAACCCTAACCCTAACCCTAACCCTAACCCTAACCCTAACCCTAACCCTAACCCTAACCCTAACCCTAACCCTAACCCTAACCCTAACCCTAACCCTAACCCTAACCCTAACCCTAACCCTAACCCTAACCCTAACCCTAACCCTAACCCTAACCCTAACCCTAACCCTAACCCTAACCCTAACCCTAACCCTAACCCTAACCCTAACCCTAACCCTAACCCTAACCCTAACCCTAACCCTAACCCTAACCCTAACCCTAACCCTAACCCTAACCCTAACCCTAACCCTAACCCTAACCCTAACCCTAACCCTAACCCTAACCCTAACCCTAACCCTAACCCTAACCCTAACCCTAACCCTAACCCTAACCCTAACCCTAACCCTAACCCTAACCCTAACCCTAACCCTAACCCTAACCCTAACCCTAACCCTAACCCTAACCCTAACCCTAACCCTAACCCTAACCCTAACCCTAACCCTAACCCTAACCCTAACCCTAACCCTAACCCTAACCCTAACCCTAACCCTAACCCTAACCCTAACCCTAACCCTAACCCTAACCCTAACCCTAACCCTAACCCTAACCCTAACCCTAACCCTAACCCTAACCCTAACCCTAACCCTAACCCTAACCCTAACCCTAACCCTAACCCTAACCCTAACCCTAACCCTAACCCTAACCCTAACCCTAACCCTAACCCTAACCCTAACCCTAACCCTAACCCTAACCCTAACCCTAACCCTAACCCTAACCCTAACCCTAACCCTAACCCTAACCCTAACCCTAACCCTAACCCTAACCCTAACCCTAACCCTAACCCTAACCCTAACCCTAACCCTAACCCTAACCCTAACCCTAACCCTAACCCTAACCCTAACCCTAACCCTAACCCTAACCCTAACCCTAACCCTAACCCTAACCCTAACCCTAACCCTAACCCTAACCCTAACCCTAACCCTAACCCTAACCCTAACCCTAACCCTAACCCTAACCCTAACCCTAACCCTAACCCTAACCCTAACCCTAACCCTAACCCTAACCCTAACCCTAACCCTAACCCTAACCCTAACCCTAACCCTAACCCTAACCCTAACCCTAACCCTAACCCTAACCCTAACCCTAACCCTAACCCTAACCCTAACCCTAACCCTAACCCTAACCCTAACCCTAACCCTAACCCTAACCCTAACCCTAACCCTAACCCTAACCCTAACCCTAACCCTAACCCTAACCCTAACCCTAACCCTAACCCTAACCCTAACCCTAACCCTAACCCTAACCCTAACCCTAACCCTAACCCTAACCCTAACCCTAACCCTAACCCTAACCCTAACCCTAACCCTAACCCTAACCCTAACCCTAACCCTAACCCTAACCCTAACCCTAACCCTAACCCTAACCCTAACCCTAACCCTAACCCTAACCCTAACCCTAACCCTAACCCTAACCCTAACCCTAACCCTAACCCTAACCCTAACCCTAACCCTAACCCTAACCCTAACCCTAACCCTAACCCTAACCCTAACCCTAACCCTAACCCTAACCCTAACCCTAACCCTAACCCTAACCCTAACCCTAACCCTAACCCTAACCCTAACCCTAACCCTAACCCTAACCCTAACCCTAACCCTAACCCTAACCCTAACCCTAACCCTAACCCTAACCCTAACCCTAACCCTAACCCTAACCCTAACCCTAACCCTAACCCTAACCCTAACCCTAACCCTAACCCTAACCCTAACCCTAACCCTAACCCTAACCCTAACCCTAACCCTAACCCTAACCCTAACCCTAACCCTAACCCTAACCCTAACCCTAACCCTAACCCTAACCCTAACCCTAACCCTAACCCTAACCCTAACCCTAACCCTAACCCTAACCCTAACCCTAACCCTAACCCTAACCCTAACCCTAACCCTAACCCTAACCCTAACCCTAACCCTAACCCTAACCCTAACCCTAACCCTAACCCTAACCCTAACCCTAACCCTAACCCTAACCCTAACCCTAACCCTAACCCTAACCCTAACCCTAACCCTAACCCTAACCCTAACCCTAACCCTAACCCTAACCCTAACCCTAACCCTAACCCTAACCCTAACCCTAACCCTAACCCTAACCCTAACCCTAACCCTAACCCTAACCCTAACCCTAACCCTAACCCTAACCCTAACCCTAACCCTAACCCTAACCCTAACCCTAACCCTAACCCTAACCCTAACCCTAACCCTAACCCTAACCCTAACCCTAACCCTAACCCTAACCCTAACCCTAACCCTAACCCTAACCCTAACCCTAACCCTAACCCTAACCCTAACCCTAACCCTAACCCTAACCCTAACCCTAACCCTAACCCTAACCCTAACCCTAACCCTAACCCTAACCCTAACCCTAACCCTAACCCTAACCCTAACCCTAACCCTAACCCTAACCCTAACCCTAACCCTAACCCTAACCCTAACCCTAACCCTAACCCTAACCCTAACCCTAACCCTAACCCTAACCCTAACCCTAACCCTAACCCTAACCCTAACCCTAACCCTAACCCTAACCCTAACCCTAACCCTAACCCTAACCCTAACCCTAACCCTAACCCTAACCCTAACCCTAACCCTAACCCTAACCCTAACCCTAACCCTAACCCTAACCCTAACCCTAACCCTAACCCTAACCCTAACCCTAACCCTAACCCTAACCCTAACCCTAACCCTAACCCTAACCCTAACCCTAACCCTAACCCTAACCCTAACCCTAACCCTAACCCTAACCCTAACCCTAACCCTAACCCTAACCCTAACCCTAACCCTAACCCTAACCCTAACCCTAACCCTAACCCTAACCCTAACCCTAACCCTAACCCTAACCCTAACCCTAACCCTAACCCTAACCCTAACCCTAACCCTAACCCTAACCCTAACCCTAACCCTAACCCTAACCCTAACCCTAACCCTAACCCTAACCCTAACCCTAACCCTAACCCTAACCCTAACCCTAACCCTAACCCTAACCCTAACCCTAACCCTAACCCTAACCCTAACCCTAACCCTAACCCTAACCCTAACCCTAACCCTAACCCTAACCCTAACCCTAACCCTAACCCTAACCCTAACCCTAACCCTAACCCTAACCCTAACCCTAACCCTAACCCTAACCCTAACCCTAACCCAACCCTAACCCTAACCCTAACCCTAACCCTAACCCTAACCCTAACCCTAACCCTAACCCAACCCTAACCCTAACCCTAACCCTAACCCTAACCCTAACCCTAACCCTAACCCTAACCCTAACCCTAACCCTAACCCTAACCCTAACCCTAACCCTAACCCTAACCCTAACCCTAACCCTAACCCTAACCCTAACCCTAACCCTAACCCTAACCCTAACCCTAACCCTAACCCTAACCCTAACCCTAACCCTAACCCTAACCCTAACCCTAACCCTAACCCTAACCCTAACCCTAACCCTAACCCTAACCCTAACCCTAACCCTAACCCTAACCCTAACCCTAACCCTAACCCTAACCCTAACCCTAACCCTAACCCTAACCCTAACCCTAACCCTAACCCTAACCCTAACCCTAACCCTAACCCTAACCCTAACCCTAACCCTAACCCTAACCCTAACCCTAACCCTAACCCTAACCCTAACCCTAACCCTAACCCTAACCCTAACCCTAACCCTAACCCTAACCCTAACCCTAACCCTAACCCTAACCCTAACCCTAACCCTAACCCTAACCCTAACCCTAACCCTAACCCTAACCCTAACCCTAACCCTAACCCTAACCCTAACCCTAACCCTAACCCTAACCCTAACCCTAACCCTAACCCTAACCCTAACCCTAACCCTAACCCTAACCCTAACCCTAACCCTAACCCTAACCCTAACCCTAACCCTAACCCTAACCCTAACCCTAACCCTAACCCTAACCCTAACCCTAACCCTAACCCTAACCCTAACCCTAACCCTAACCCTAACCCTAACCCTAACCCTAACCCTAACCCTAACCCTAACCCTAACCCTAACCCTAACCCTAACCCTAACCCTAACCCTAACCCTAACCCTAACCCTAACCCTAACCCTAACCCTAACCCTAACCCTAACCCTAACCCTAACCCTAACCCTAACCCTAACCCTAACCCTAACCCTAACCCTAACCCTAACCCTAACCCTAACCCTAACCCTAACCCTAACCCTAACCCTAACCCTAACCCTAACCCTAACCCTAACCCTAACCCTAACCCTAACCCTAACCCTAACCCTAACCCTAACCCTAACCCTAACCCTAACCCTAACCCTAACCCTAACCCTAACCCTAACCCTAACCCTAACCCTAACCCTAACCCTAACCCTAACCCTAACCCTAACCCTAACCCTAACCCTAACCCTAACCCTAACCCTAACCCTAACCCTAACCCTAACCCTAACCCTAACCCTAACCCTAACCCTAACCCTAACCCTAACCCTAACCCTAACCCTAACCCTAACCCTAACCCTAACCCTAACCCTAACCCTAACCCTAACCCTAACCCTAACCCTAACCCTAACCCTAACCCTAACCCTAACCCTAACCCTAACCCTAACCCTAACCCTAACCCTAACCCTAACCCTAACCCTAACCCTAACCCTAACCCTAACCCTAACCCTAACCCTAACCCTAACCCTAACCCTAACCCTAACCCTAACCCTAACCCTAACCCTAACCCTAACCCTAACCCTAACCCTAACCCTAACCCTAACCCTAACCCTAACCCTAACCCTAACCCTAACCCTAACCCTAACCCTAACCCTAACCCTAACCCTAACCCTAACCCTAACCCTAACCCTAACCCTAACCCTAACCCTAACCCTAACCCTAACCCTAACCCTAACCCTAACCCTAACCCTAACCCTAACCCTAACCCTAACCCTAACCCTAACCCTAACCCTAACCCTAACCCTAACCCTAACCCTAACCCTAACCCTAACCCTAACCCTAACCCTAACCCTAACCCTAACCCTAACCCTAACCCTAACCCTAACCCTAACCCTAACCCTAACCCTAACCCTAACCCTAACCCTAACCCTAACCCTAACCCTAACCCTAACCCTAACCCTAACCCTAACCCTAACCCTAACCCTAACCCTAACCCTAACCCTAACCCTAACCCTAACCCTAACCCTAACCCTAACCCTAACCCTAACCCTAACCCTAACCCTAACCCTAACCCTAACCCTAACCCTAACCCTAACCCTAACCCTAACCCTAACCCTAACCCTAACCCTAACCCTAACCCTAACCCTAACCCTAACCCTAACCCTAACCCTAACCCTAACCCTAACCCTAACCCTAACCCTAACCCTAACCCTAACCCTAACCCTAACCCTAACCCTAACCCTAACCCTAACCCTAACCCTAACCCTAACCCTAACCCTAACCCTAACCCTAACCCTAACCCTAACCCTAACCCTAACCCTAACCCTAACCCTAACCCTAACCCTAACCCTAACCCTAACCCTAACCCTAACCCTAACCCTAACCCTAACCCTAACCCTAACCCTAACCCTAACCCTAACCCTAACCCTAACCCTAACCCTAACCCTAACCCTAACCCTAACCCTAACCCTAACCCTAACCCTAACCCTAACCCTAACCCTAACCCTAACCCTAACCCTAACCCTAACCCTAACCCTAACCCTAACCCTAACCCTAACCCTAACCCTAACCCTAACCCTAACCCTAACCCTAACCCTAACCCTAACCCTAACCCTAACCCTAACCCTAACCCTAACCCTAACCCTAACCCTAACCCTAACCCTAACCCTAACCCTAACCCTAACCCTAACCCTAACCCTAACCCTAACCCTAACCCTAACCCTAACCCTAACCCTAACCCTAACCCTAACCCTAACCCTAACCCTAACCCTAACCCTAACCCTAACCCTAACCCTAACCCTAACCCTAACCCTAACCCTAACCCTAACCCTAACCCTAACCCTAACCCTAACCCTAACCCTAACCCTAACCCTAACCCTAACCCTAACCCTAACCCTAACCCTAACCCTAACCCTAACCCTAACCCTAACCCTAACCCTAACCCTAACCCTAACCCTAACCCTAACCCTAACCCTAACCCTAACCCTAACCCTAACCCTAACCCTAACCCTAACCCTAACCCTAACCCTAACCCTAACCCTAACCCTAACCCTAACCCTAACCCTAACCCTAACCCTAACCCTAACCCTAACCCTAACCCTAACCCTAACCCTAACCCTAACCCTAACCCTAACCCTAACCCTAACCCTAACCCTAACCCTAACCCTAACCCTAACCCTAACCCTAACCCTAACCCTAACCCTAACCCTAACCCTAACCCTAACCCTAACCCTAACCCTAACCCTAACCCTAACCCTAACCCTAACCCTAACCCTAACCCTAACCCTAACCCTAACCCTAACCCTAACCCTAACCCTAACCCTAACCCTAACCCTAACCCTAACCCTAACCCTAACCCTAACCCTAACCCTAACCCTAACCCTAACCCTAACCCTAACCCTAACCCTAACCCTAACCCTAACCCTAACCCTAACCCTAACCCTAACCCTAACCCTAACCCTAACCCTAACCCTAACCCTAACCCTAACCCTAACCCTAACCCTAACCCTAACCCTAACCCTAACCCTAACCCTAACCCTAACCCTAACCCTAACCCTAACCCTAACCCTAACCCTAACCCTAACCCTAACCCTAACCCTAACCCTAACCCTAACCCTAACCCTAACCCTAACCCTAACCCTAACCCTAACCCTAACCCTAACCCTAACCCTAACCCTAACCCTAACCCTAACCCTAACCCTAACCCTAACCCTAACCCTAACCCTAACCCTAACCCTAACCCTAACCCTAACCCTAACCCTAACCCTAACCCTAACCCTAACCCTAACCCTAACCCTAACCCTAACCCTAACCCTAACCCTAACCCTAACCCTAACCCTAACCCTAACCCTAACCCTAACCCTAACCCTAACCCTAACCCTAACCCTAACCCTAACCCTAACCCTAACCCTAACCCTAACCCTAACCCTAACCCTAACCCTAACCCTAACCCTAACCCTAACCCTAACCCTAACCCTAACCCTAACCCTAACCCTAACCCTAACCCTAACCCTAACCCTAACCCTAACCCTAACCCTAACCCTAACCCTAACCCTAACCCTAACCCTAACCCTAACCCTAACCCTAACCCTAACCCTAACCCTAACCCTAACCCTAACCCTAACCCTAACCCTAACCCTAACCCTAACCCTAACCCTAACCCTAACCCTAACCCTAACCCTAACCCTAACCCTAACCCTAACCCTAACCCTAACCCTAACCCTAACCCTAACCCTAACCCTAACCCTAACCCTAACCCTAACCCTAACCCTAACCCTAACCCTAACCCTAACCCTAACCCTAACCCTAACCCTAACCCTAACCCTAACCCTAACCCTAACCCTAACCCTAACCCTAACCCTAACCCTAACCCTAACCCTAACCCTAACCCTAACCCTAACCCTAACCCTAACCCTAACCCTAACCCTAACCCTAACCCTAACCCTAACCCTAACCCTAACCCTAACCCTAACCCTAACCCTAACCCTAACCCTAACCCTAACCCTAACCCTAACCCTAACCCTAACCCTAACCCTAACCCTAACCCTAACCCTAACCCTAACCCTAACCCTAACCCTAACCCTAACCCTAACCCTAACCCTAACCCTAACCCTAACCCTAACCCTAACCCTAACCCTAACCCTAACCCTAACCCTAACCCTAACCCTAACCCTAACCCTAACCCTAACCCTAACCCTAACCCTAACCCTAACCCTAACCCTAACCCTAACCCTAACCCTAACCCTAACCCTAACCCTAACCCTAACCCTAACCCTAACCCTAACCCTAACCCTAACCCTAACCCTAACCCTAACCCTAACCCTAACCCTAACCCTAACCCTAACCCTAACCCTAACCCTAACCCTAACCCTAACCCTAACCCTAACCCTAACCCTAACCCTAACCCTAACCCTAACCCTAACCCTAACCCTAACCCTAACCCTAACCCTAACCCTAACCCTAACCCTAACCCTAACCCTAACCCTAACCCTAACCCTAACCCTAACCCTAACCCTAACCCTAACCCTAACCCTAACCCTAACCCTAACCCTAACCCTAACCCTAACCCTAACCCTAACCCTAACCCTAACCCTAACCCTAACCCTAACCCTAACCCTAACCCTAACCCTAACCCTAACCCTAACCCTAACCCTAACCCTAACCCTAACCCTAACCCTAACCCTAACCCTAACCCTAACCCTAACCCTAACCCTAACCCTAACCCTAACCCTAACCCTAACCCTAACCCTAACCCTAACCCTAACCCTAACCCTAACCCTAACCCTAACCCTAACCCTAACCCTAACCCTAACCCTAACCCTAACCCTAACCCTAACCCTAACCCTAACCCTAACCCTAACCCTAACCCTAACCCTAACCCTAACCCTAACCCTAACCCTAACCCTAACCCTAACCCTAACCCTAACCCTAACCCTAACCCTAACCCTAACCCTAACCCTAACCCTAACCCTAACCCTAACCCTAACCCTAACCCTAACCCTAACCCTAACCCTAACCCTAACCCTAACCCTAACCCTAACCCTAACCCTAACCCTAACCCTAACCC
>NC_064448.1:25000-36007 GCF_023343835.1 Lagopus muta
ACCCTAACCCTAACCCTAACCCTAACCCTAACCCTAACCCTAACCCTAACCCTAACCCTAACCCTAACCCTAACCCTAACCCTAACCCTAACCCTAACCCTAACCCTAACCCTAACCCTAACCCTAACCCTAACCCTAACCCTAACCCTAACCCTAACCCTAACCCTAACCCTAACCCTAACCCTAACCCTAACCCTAACCCTAACCCTAACCCTAACCCTAACCCTAACCCTAACCCTAACCCTAACCCTAACCCTAACCCTAACCCTAACCCTAACCCTAACCCTAACCCTAACCCTAACCCTAACCCTAACCCTAACCCTAACCCTAACCCTAACCCTAACCCTAACCCTAACCCTAACCCTAACCCTAACCCTAACCCTAACCCTAACCCTAACCCTAACCCTAACCCTAACCCTAACCCTAACCCTAACCCTAACCCTAACCCTAACCCTAACCCTAACCCTAACCCTAACCCTAACCCTAACCCTAACCCTAACCCTAACCCTAACCCTAACCCTAACCCTAACCCTAACCCTAACCCTAACCCTAACCCTAACCCTAACCCTAACCCTAACCCTAACCCTAACCCTAACCCTAACCCTAACCCTAACCCTAACCCTAACCCTAACCCTAACCCTAACCCTAACCCTAACCCTAACCCTAACCCTAACCCTAACCCTAACCCTAACCCTAACCCTAACCCTAACCCTAACCCTAACCCTAACCCTAACCCTAACCCTAACCCTAACCCTAACCCTAACCCTAACCCTAACCCTAACCCTAACCCTAACCCTAACCCTAACCCTAACCCTAACCCTAACCCTAACCCTAACCCTAACCCTAACCCTAACCCTAACCCTAACCCTAACCCTAACCCTAACCCTAACCCTAACCCTAACCCTAACCCTAACCCTAACCCTAACCCTAACCCTAACCCTAACCCTAACCCTAACCCTAACCCTAACCCTAACCCTAACCCTAACCCTAACCCTAACCCTAACCCTAACCCTAACCCTAACCCTAACCCTAACCCTAACCCTAACCCTAACCCTAACCCTAACCCTAACCCTAACCCTAACCCTAACCCTAACCCTAACCCTAACCCTAACCCTAACCCTAACCCTAACCCTAACCCTAACCCTAACCCTAACCCTAACCCTAACCCTAACCCTAACCCTAACCCTAACCCTAACCCTAACCCTAACCCTAACCCTAACCCTAACCCTAACCCTAACCCTAACCCTAACCCTAACCCTAACCCTAACCCTAACCCTAACCCTAACCCTAACCCTAACCCTAACCCTAACCCTAACCCTAACCCTAACCCTAACCCTAACCCTAACCCTAACCCTAACCCTAACCCTAACCCTAACCCTAACCCTAACCCTAACCCTAACCCTAACCCTAACCCTAACCCTAACCCTAACCCTAACCCTAACCCTAACCCTAACCCTAACCCTAACCCTAACCCTAACCCTAACCCTAACCCTAACCCTAACCCTAACCCTAACCCTAACCCTAACCCTAACCCTAACCCTAACCCTAACCCTAACCCTAACCCTAACCCTAACCCTAACCCTAACCCTAACCCTAACCCTAACCCTAACCCTAACCCTAACCCTAACCCTAACCCTAACCCTAACCCTAACCCTAACCCTAACCCTAACCCTAACCCTAACCCTAACCCTAACCCTAACCCTAACCCTAACCCTAACCCTAACCCTAACCCTAACCCTAACCCTAACCCTAACCCTAACCCTAACCCTAACCCTAACCCTAACCCTAACCCTAACCCTAACCCTAACCCTAACCCTAACCCTAACCCTAACCCTAACCCTAACCCTAACCCTAACCCTAACCCTAACCCTAACCCTAACCCTAACCCTAACCCTAACCCTAACCCTAACCCTAACCCTAACCCTAACCCTAACCCTAACCCTAACCCTAACCCTAACCCTAACCCTAACCCTAACCCTAACCCTAACCCTAACCCTAACCCTAACCCTAACCCTAACCCTAACCCTAACCCTAACCCTAACCCTAACCCTAACCCTAACCCTAACCCTAACCCTAACCCTAACCCTAACCCTAACCCTAACCCTAACCCTAACCCTAACCCTAACCCTAACCCTAACCCTAACCCTAACCCTAACCCTAACCCTAACCCTAACCCTAACCCTAACCCTAACCCTAACCCTAACCCTAACCCTAACCCTAACCCTAACCCTAACCCTAACCCTAACCCTAACCCTAACCCTAACCCTAACCCTAACCCTAACCCTAACCCTAACCCTAACCCTAACCCTAACCCTAACCCTAACCCTAACCCTAACCCTAACCCTAACCCTAACCCTAACCCTAACCCTAACCCTAACCCTAACCCTAACCCTAACCCTAACCCTAACCCTAACCCTAACCCTAACCCTAACCCTAACCCTAACCCTAACCCTAACCCTAACCCTAACCCTAACCCTAACCCTAACCCTAACCCTAACCCTAACCCTAACCCTAACCCTAACCCTAACCCTAACCCTAACCCTAACCCTAACCCTAACCCTAACCCTAACCCTAACCCTAACCCTAACCCTAACCCTAACCCTAACCCTAACCCTAACCCTAACCCTAACCCTAACCCTAACCCTAACCCTAACCCTAACCCTAACCCTAACCCTAACCCTAACCCTAACCCTAACCCTAACCCTAACCCTAACCCTAACCCTAACCCTAACCCTAACCCTAACCCTAACCCTAACCCTAACCCTAACCCTAACCCTAACCCTAACCCTAACCCTAACCCTAACCCTAACCCTAACCCTAACCCTAACCCTAACCCTAACCCTAACCCTAACCCTAACCCTAACCCTAACCCTAACCCTAACCCTAACCCTAACCCTAACCCTAACCCTAACCCTAACCCTAACCCTAACCCTAACCCTAACCCTAACCCTAACCCTAACCCTAACCCTAACCCTAACCCTAACCCTAACCCTAACCCTAACCCTAACCCTAACCCTAACCCTAACCCTAACCCTAACCCTAACCCTAACCCTAACCCTAACCCTAACCCTAACCCTAACCCTAACCCTAACCCTAACCCTAACCCTAACCCTAACCCTAACCCTAACCCTAACCCTAACCCTAACCCTAACCCTAACCCTAACCCTAACCCTAACCCTAACCCTAACCCTAACCCTAACCCTAACCCTAACCCTAACCCTAACCCTAACCCTAACCCTAACCCTAACCCTAACCCTAACCCTAACCCTAACCCTAACCCTAACCCTAACCCTAACCCTAACCCTAACCCTAACCCTAACCCTAACCCTAACCCTAACCCTAACCCTAACCCTAACCCTAACCCTAACCCTAACCCTAACCCTAACCCTAACCCTAACCCTAACCCTAACCCTAACCCTAACCCTAACCCTAACCCTAACCCTAACCCTAACCCTAACCCTAACCCTAACCCTAACCCTAACCCTAACCCTAACCCTAACCCTAACCCTAACCCTAACCCTAACCCTAACCCTAACCCTAACCCTAACCCTAACCCTAACCCTAACCCTAACCCTAACCCTAACCCTAACCCTAACCCTAACCCTAACCCTAACCCTAACCCTAACCCTAACCCTAACCCTAACCCTAACCCTAACCCTAACCCTAACCCTAACCCTAACCCTAACCCTAACCCTAACCCTAACCCTAACCCTAACCCTAACCCTAACCCTAACCCTAACCCTAACCCTAACCCTAACCCTAACCCTAACCCTAACCCTAACCCTAACCCTAACCCTAACCCTAACCCTAACCCTAACCCTAACCCTAACCCTAACCCTAACCCTAACCCTAACCCTAACCCTAACCCTAACCCTAACCCTAACCCTAACCCTAACCCTAACCCTAACCCTAACCCTAACCCTAACCCTAACCCTAACCCTAACCCTAACCCTAACCCTAACCCTAACCCTAACCCTAACCCTAACCCTAACCCTAACCCTAACCCTAACCCTAACCCTAACCCTAACCCTAACCCTAACCCTAACCCTAACCCTAACCCTAACCCTAACCCTAACCCTAACCCTAACCCTAACCCTAACCCTAACCCTAACCCTAACCCTAACCCTAACCCTAACCCTAACCCTAACCCTAACCCTAACCCTAACCCTAACCCTAACCCTAACCCTAACCCTAACCCTAACCCTAACCCTAACCCTAACCCTAACCCTAACCCTAACCCTAACCCTAACCCTAACCCTAACCCTAACCCTAACCCTAACCCTAACCCTAACCCTAACCCTAACCCTAACCCTAACCCTAACCCTAACCCTAACCCTAACCCTAACCCTAACCCTAACCCTAACCCTAACCCTAACCCTAACCCTAACCCTAACCCTAACCCTAACCCTAACCCTAACCCTAACCCTAACCCTAACCCTAACCCTAACCCTAACCCTAACCCTAACCCTAACCCTAACCCTAACCCTAACCCTAACCCTAACCCTAACCCTAACCCTAACCCTAACCCTAACCCTAACCCTAACCCTAACCCTAACCCTAACCCTAACCCTAACCCTAACCCTAACCCTAACCCTAACCCTAACCCTAACCCTAACCCTAACCCTAACCCTAACCCTAACCCTAACCCTAACCCTAACCCTAACCCTAACCCTAACCCTAACCCTAACCCTAACCCTAACCCTAACCCTAACCCTAACCCTAACCCTAACCCTAACCCTAACCCTAACCCTAACCCTAACCCTAACCCTAACCCTAACCCTAACCCTAACCCTAACCCTAACCCTAACCCTAACCCTAACCCTAACCCTAACCCTAACCCTAACCCTAACCCTAACCCTAACCCTAACCCTAACCCTAACCCTAACCCTAACCCTAACCCTAACCCTAACCCTAACCCTAACCCTAACCCTAACCCTAACCCTAACCCTAACCCTAACCCTAACCCTAACCCTAACCCTAACCCTAACCCTAACCCTAACCCTAACCCTAACCCTAACCCTAACCCTAACCCTAACCCTAACCCTAACCCTAACCCTAACCCTAACCCTAACCCTAACCCTAACCCTAACCCTAACCCTAACCCTAACCCTAACCCTAACCCTAACCCTAACCCTAACCCTAACCCTAACCCTAACCCTAACCCTAACCCTAACCCTAACCCTAACCCTAACCCTAACCCTAACCCTAACCCTAACCCTAACCCTAACCCTAACCCTAACCCTAACCCTAACCCTAACCCTAACCCTAACCCTAACCCTAACCCTAACCCTAACCCTAACCCTAACCCTAACCCTAACCCTAACCCTAACCCTAACCCTAACCCTAACCCTAACCCTAACCCTAACCCTAACCCTAACCCTAACCCTAACCCTAACCCTAACCCTAACCCTAACCCTAACCCTAACCCTAACCCTAACCCTAACCCTAACCCTAACCCTAACCCTAACCCTAACCCTAACCCTAACCCTAACCCTAACCCTAACCCTAACCCTAACCCTAACCCTAACCCTAACCCTAACCCTAACCCTAACCCTAACCCTAACCCTAACCCTAACCCTAACCCTAACCCTAACCCTAACCCTAACCCTAACCCTAACCCTAACCCTAACCCTAACCCTAACCCTAACCCTAACCCTAACCCTAACCCTAACCCTAACCCTAACCCTAACCCTAACCCTAACCCTAACCCTAACCCTAACCCTAACCCTAACCCTAACCCTAACCCTAACCCTAACCCTAACCCTAACCCTAACCCTAACCCTAACCCTAACCCTAACCCTAACCCTAACCCTAACCCTAACCCTAACCCTAACCCTAACCCTAACCCTAACCCTAACCCTAACCCTAACCCTAACCCTAACCCTAACCCTAACCCTAACCCTAACCCTAACCCTAACCCTAACCCTAACCCTAACCCTAACCCTAACCCTAACCCTAACCCTAACCCTAACCCTAACCCTAACCCTAACCCTAACCCTAACCCTAACCCTAACCCTAACCCTAACCCTAACCCTAACCCTAACCCTAACCCTAACCCTAACCCTAACCCTAACCCTAACCCTAACCCTAACCCTAACCCTAACCCTAACCCTAACCCTAACCCTAACCCTAACCCTAACCCTAACCCTAACCCTAACCCTAACCCTAACCCTAACCCTAACCCTAACCCTAACCCTAACCCTAACCCTAACCCTAACCCTAACCCTAACCCTAACCCTAACCCTAACCCTAACCCTAACCCTAACCCTAACCCTAACCCTAACCCTAACCCTAACCCTAACCCTAACCCTAACCCTAACCCTAACCCTAACCCTAACCCTAACCCTAACCCTAACCCTAACCCTAACCCTAACCCTAACCCTAACCCTAACCCTAACCCTAACCCTAACCCTAACCCTAACCCTAACCCTAACCCTAACCCTAACCCTAACCCTAACCCTAACCCTAACCCTAACCCTAACCCTAACCCTAACCCTAACCCTAACCCTAACCCTAACCCTAACCCTAACCCTAACCCTAACCCTAACCCTAACCCTAACCCTAACCCTAACCCTAACCCTAACCCTAACCCTAACCCTAACCCTAACCCTAACCCTAACCCTAACCCTAACCCTAACCCTAACCCTAACCCTAACCCTAACCCTAACCCTAACCCTAACCCTAACCCTAACCCTAACCCTAACCCTAACCCTAACCCTAACCCTAACCCTAACCCTAACCCTAACCCTAACCCTAACCCTAACCCTAACCCTAACCCTAACCCTAACCCTAACCCTAACCCTAACCCTAACCCTAACCCTAACCCTAACCCTAACCCTAACCCTAACCCTAACCCTAACCCTAACCCTAACCCTAACCCTAACCCTAACCCTAACCCTAACCCTAACCCTAACCCTAACCCTAACCCTAACCCTAACCCTAACCCTAACCCTAACCCTAACCCTAACCCTAACCCTAACCCTAACCCTAACCCTAACCCTAACCCTAACCCTAACCCTAACCCTAACCCTAACCCTAACCCTAACCCTAACCCTAACCCTAACCCTAACCCTAACCCTAACCCTAACCCTCAACCCTAACCCTAACCCTAACCCTAACCCTAACCCTAACCCTAACCCTAACCCTAACCCTAACCCTAACCCTAACCCTAACCCTAACCCTAACCCTAACCCTAACCCTAACCCTAACCCTAACCCTAACCCTAACCCTAACCCTAACCCTAACCCTAACCCTAACCCTAACCCTAACCCTAACCCTAACCCTAACCCTAACCCTAACCCTAACCCTAACCCTAACCCTAACCCTAACCCTAACCCTAACCCTAACCCTAACCCTAACCCTAACCCTAACCCTAACCCTAACCCTAACCCTAACCCTAACCCTAACCCTAACCCTAACCCTAACCCTAACCCTAACCCTAACCCTAACCCTAACCCTAACCCTAACCCTAACCCTAACCCTAACCCTAACCCTAACCCTAACCCTAACCCTAACCCTAACCCTAACCCTAACCCTAACCCTAACCCTAACCCTAACCCTAACCCTAACCCTAACCCTAACCCTAACCCTAACCCTAACCCTAACCCTAACCCTAACCCTAACCCTAACCCTAACCCTAACCCTAACCCTAACCCTAACCCTAACCCTAACCCTAACCCTAACCCTAACCCTAACCCTAACCCTAACCCTAACCCTAACCCTAACCCTAACCCTAACCCTAACCCTAACCCTAACCCTAACCCTAACCCTAACCCTAACCCTAACCCTAACCCTAACCCTAACCCTAACCCTAACCCTAACCCTAACCCTAACCCTAACCCTAACCCTAACCCTAACCCTAACCCTAACCCTAACCCTAACCCTAACCCTAACCCTAACCCTAACCCTAACCCTAACCCTAACCCTAACCCTAACCCTAACCCTAACCCTAACCCTAACCCTAACCCTAACCCTAACCCTAACCCTAACCCTAACCCTAACCCTAACCCTAACCCTAACCCTAACCCTAACCCTAACCCTAACCCTAACCCTAACCCTAACCCTAACCCTAACCCTAACCCTAACCCTAACCCTAACCCTAACCCTAACCCTAACCCTAACCCTAACCCTAACCCTAACCCTAACCCTAACCCTAACCCTAACCCTAACCCTAACCCTAACCCTAACCCTAACCCTAACCCTAACCCTAACCCTAACCCTAACCCTAACCCTAACCCTAACCCTAACCCTAACCCTAACCCTAACCCTAACCCTAACCCTAACCCTAACCCTAACCCTAACCCTAACCCTAACCCTAACCCTAACCCTAACCCTAACCCTAACCCTAACCCTAACCCTAACCCTAACCCTAACCCTAACCCTAACCCTAACCCTAACCCTAACCCTAACCCTAACCCTAACCCTAACCCTAACCCTAACCCTAACCCTAACCCTAACCCTAACCCTAACCCTAACCCTAACCCTAACCCTAACCCTAACCCTAACCCTAACCCTAACCCTAACCCTAACCCTAACCCTAACCCTAACCCTAACCCTAACCCTAACCCTAACCCTAACCCTAACCCTAACCCTAACCCTAACCCTAACCCTAACCCTAACCCTAACCCTAACCCTAACCCTAACCCTAACCCTAACCCTAACCCTAACCCTAACCCTAACCCTAACCCTAACCCTAACCCTAACCCTAACCCTAACCCTAACCCTAACCCTAACCCTAACCCTAACCCTAACCCTAACCCTAACCCTAACCCTAACCCTAACCCTAACCCTAACCCTAACCCTAACCCTAACCCTAACCCTAACCCTAACCCTAACCCTAACCCTAACCCTAACCCTAACCCTAACCCTAACCCTAACCCTAACCCTAACCCTAACCCTAACCCTAACCCTAACCCTAACCCTAACCCTAACCCTAACCCTAACCCTAACCCTAACCCTAACCCTAACCCTAACCCTAACCCTAACCCTAACCCTAACCCTAACCCTAACCCTAACCCTAACCCTAACCCTAACCCTAACCCTAACCCTAACCCTAACCCTAACCCTAACCCTAACCCTAACCCTAACCCTAACCCTAACCCTAACCCTAACCCTAACCCTAACCCTAACCCTAACCCTAACCCTAACCCTAACCCTAACCCTAACCCTAACCCTAACCCTAACCCTAACCCTAACCCTAACCCTAACCCTAACCCTAACCCTAACCCTAACCCTAACCCTAACCCTAACCCTAACCCTAACCCTAACCCTAACCCTAACCCTAACCCTAACCCTAACCCTAACCCTAACCCTAACCCTAACCCCTAACCCTAACCCTAACCCTAACCCTAACCCTAACCCTAACCCTAACCCTAACCCTAACCCTAACCCTAACCCTAACCCTAACCCTAACCCTAACCCTAACCCTAACCCCTAACCCTAACCCTAACCCTAACCCTAACCCTAACCCTAACCCTAACCCTAACCCTAACCCTAACCCTAACCCTAACCCTAACCCTAACCCTAACCCTAACCCTAACCCTAACCCTAACCCTAACCCTAACCCTAACCCTAACCCTAACCCTAACCCTAACCCTAACCCTAACCCTAACCCTAACCCTAACCCTAACCCTAACCCTAACCCTAACCCTAACCCTAACCCTAACCCTAACCCTAACCCTAACCTAACCCTAACCCTAACCCTAACCCTAACCCTAACCCTAACCCTAACCCTAACCCTAACCCTAACCCTAACCCTAACCCTAACCCTAACCCTAACCCTAACCCTAACCCCTAACCTAACCCTAACCCTAACCCTAACCCTAACCCTAACCCTAACCCCTAAACCCTAACCCTAACCCTAACCCTAACCCTAACCCTAACCCTAACCCTAACCCTAACCCTAACCCTAACCCTAACCCTAACCCTAACCCTAACCCTAACCCTAACCCTAACCCTAACCCTAACCCTAACCCTAACCCTAACCCTAACCCTAACCCTAACCCTAACCCTAACCCTAACCCTAACCCTAACCCTAACCCCTAACCCTAACCCTAACCCTAACCCTAACCCTACCAACCCTAACCCTAACCCTAACCCCTAACCCTAACCCTAACCCTAACCCTAACCCTAACCCTAACCCTAACCCTAACCCTAACCCTAACCCTAACCCTAACCCTAACCCTAACCCCTAACCCTAACCCTAACCCTAACCCTAACCCTAACCCCATCTCTAAGTCTAACCCCATCTCTAAGTCTAAGTCTAAGTCTAACCCCATCTCTAACCCTAACCCCATCTCTAAGTCTAAGTCTAACCCTAACCCCATCTCTAACCCTAACCCCATCTCTAAGTCTAAGTCTAACCCCATCTCTAACCCTAACCCCATCTCTAAGTCTAAGTCTAAGTCTAAGTCTAACCCCATCTCTAAATCTAACCCCATCGCTAAGTCTAAGTCTAACCCCATCTCTAACCCTAACCCCATCTCTAACCCTAAGTCTAAGTCTAAGTCTAACCCCATCTCTAAATCTAACCCCATCGCTAAGTCTAAGTCTAAGTCTAACCCCATCTCTAAGTCTAACCCCATCTCTAACCCTAACCCCATCTCTAAGTCTAAGTCTAAGTCTAAGTCTAACCCCATCTCTAAATCTAACCCCATCGCTAAGTCTAAGTCTAAGTCTAACCCCATCTCTAACCCTAACCCCATCTCTAAGTCTAAGTCTAAGTCTAAGTCTAACCCCATCTCTAAATCTAACCCCATCGCTAAGTCTAAGTCTAACCCCATCTCTAACCCTAACCCCATCTCTAAGTCTAAGTCTAAGTCTAAGTCTAACCCCATCTCTAAATCTAACCCCATCGCTAAGTCTAAGTCTAAGTCTAAGTCTAACCCCATCTCTAAGTCTAACCCCATCTCTAAGTCTAAGTCTAAGTCTAACCCCATCTCTAAGTCTAAGTCTAACCCCATCTCTAAGTCTAAGTCTAACCCCCGTCTAAGTCTAAGTCTAACCCCC